>NW_025944738.1:0-15600 GCF_000764305.2 Hyalella azteca | reverse complement strand
CTAGTGTAAACGGGCCTTAAGGCGCGACCGGCAGAAGTCGGCTACGCCGCTGCTTATGGTCACGTCACATGCACATGGGTTGCATCGTTTTAGACAACACAACACGTGTTTGGTGCTTTGAGCGAAGGAGCGTTTAAGTCACAACCACACTGTATCACAGTTCGAACGAGACTGACTCAACTGTAACCACTGGGCCAGTACTGAAACTTCTCAAGTAAAATCTGAGGAGTCCAGGTGTGACAGGTAATCACCGTGCGGCTAATTCCTAAAACGGCCCAAATGGGGGTACTGTAAATAAGTTAATAACTGTTTCAAATTGCATGCTACAACATCGAAACACGTATCATTCGATGCGTAAAGACCATATCTAGCGATTCTCAGGCCACTTTTCAATTTTTTCCTTGGTTCTCTTGTTATGATGATTTCTCTGAAAAATTTCGAATTTACGAAAAATTTTTCAAATTTTCCTCCATTTTTCAAAATATTTTCAAACAAAATCGATAAAATGGCTCGAGAATCGCTAGATATTTAAATTGCGAATCGAATGGTGTATGTCTCATTGATGTAGCTTCAAAACTCTAGGAGTTATTAACTTTGCCGTGACAAAAAGTGTGAATGTTCAGTACAGCCCGACAAAGTGCCGCGCGCAGCCGAATAGCCAATCAATGTAGCAAGGATGCAAAATTAATCGTTACTGGAGCTTAAACCAGTCAATGATGGTGGGAGCGACTACATGTACAGCTCCCCGTTCAACGACAGGAGGGTGGCTAACCTTCACTCCGAGTAGAGACTCTATTTATAGGCTGGGCAGCGAATTTCCTCCAGTCATATTACTTGAAGACCCCGCCCACCTCCCTCACTTGCGGAATCTCTAGTCAACGCATAAATCAACGTAGAGAGATGGTAATGGTAGGAATTGGAATTGGAATTGGGGTGCGTGGTGACCTACGGTCACGACCTTTAAATCGGTCATACACGCTGCCTAACAAACTTTTACTAGCATCAAAAAATCAAAAGTTCACACTCTTATGTTAACAAAAAAGTTCAAATATACCATATTCACAGCTGTCCTAAGAAAAAATATAAAAATTTGACAATCGCAAAAAATTAAAACCACGTACCGGTACTAAAACAATTCGGCACGTTCACACGTCTTCCCACCCTCCCCTCTCTCAACCCTCCATTCCTCAAGACCCCACTTACAACATCCTCCTCCTCTCCCTCATCATCCACACGTTTTCCAAATATCTCTTCACACTCTCAAACATAGCCGCAGTTGCTTCCTCAGACAGACCCGTAATTATCGCCATCCACTCTTCGCTTGTTCTCTCATGCCCCACCTCGTTAGTCTCACCTCTCTCATTCAGAATCACTTCAATCATAGACTGACGCTCTCTCTCATACGCCCCACATTCCATCAACAAGTGCTCTACAGTTTCCTTCTCATCCCCATCACACATAAAACACTTATCTTCTCTCCTTTCATTCCACCTGTATGTACGTCCATTCACACCTAGCGCGCCTGCCCTAACACAAAACAGAAGGTCCCCACCTCTACTACCATCATACATACATTCATATTTTGGCATCGCTTTCATCTGATACAGTCTTAGAGAGTCCTTTCCCTCCATTCCTTGCTTCCATACCTTCAGCCCATAGTCTTTCACTCGCTCATTTATTTCCCTTTTCCACTCTTTTTCATCCCACTCTATCCCAATCGCACCCCGTACTGTCACCACCCCGTACTGTACCGTTAATAACCGGAAAAGCCAAAACTTTCAATTTTGGACCTACATGTTCCCCTTAATCAGAAATAGATTTATGCAGATTTTCGCACGACACACGAGCCTAGTACGCTGCTGTGGAAGCTTTCCACAAAGGTATGAGTTCGCGCAAAATTGTCGGCTTAGATATTCTTATTATTTTCATTCGTAATGTTAGTAATGGGTTTGTACACATATATAGTTTCATTTCATATACATAACATTAATTTATGCAATCAAAAGTTACTGTAATATACCCAAGTGTTTACAATTATATTCAAGACCTTTTAGTGGCCATGGTTTATTATTCCCTCGATAATTGCCAAAAACTGGTTTAAATCCAGCTATTTTAATTATTTTTTAAATTCTTGCTCGTGCTATATTGGCAGCCAAAAAAAACTCATTCACTGTTTGTGAGTTTTTTTAAAAAAATTTTTGCTTTGGCTGGCATATCTTCTAGTTTTAGTTTGTGCGTAAGGTCATAAAATGTTTTTATATTAGGGTCCCAATGTCAATATTACTGTTGTACAGTATTTTTTTTACAGTATCAATGTTGTTTTACTGTCGCAAAAAGTACAGTTGCAAGGAGATCTTGACAGGCTGGTTGACTGGGCTGATAAGTGGCAGCTGCGTTTTAACGCTGACAAATGTAAAGTTATCCACCTTGGCAAGAATAATGAACAGCAAGATTACAGTATGAGAAGACACGGTTGCAACGACAGAGTGATGTACAGACAAGAAGTGAAGTTAAAGAGAAGTGTTGTAAAATGGAGTGCATCTCGGGCTTCTCGGCATCTACATGCAAAATTGGCATAGACCAACTTCCTAATTATTACTAAAATTTTGCGCATCAATAGCAGTAAATATTGGAGACAAGTTTGGAATTTTGCATTTTGATCGTGCAGAGTTATCGTTAAATTAGTCAAACAGCCTGAGCCTATGGGGCCATGGGCTATGAGTGAGCGACTGTGAGCCTATGACTATGAGATAATTGAGATTGAAAGCAAAATTGGAATTTTCCTACTCATTACTAAAATATTGTGGCTTGATTGCGCACTTTCATCAACAATTAGATAGGATTAGTAAGTAATTCATCCAGCAGTCTCCAGAAATGGCAGGAAAGCTTGCGTCTTGAGTGACTCTTGACTGCTCGAGTTGTGACTTGGGGGTGTCTTGTGCAATGGGGGACTGGCCACTTGGCTTGTGGCTTGTAAGTTGGAAGGTAGATAGGGTAAACACACCATATTCCAACACTGTGGGTATTAATTCTGACACCCCTCAACAGTCAACTTTTTCCTTTACCTAGGGTAAACGCGGTATATTCCGACATCGTAGGTAATTCCGTCACCTCTCCAGCTTTTCCTTTATATTAAGCTTTGTTTTAGTTCCATGCGTTCATTGATGGTTGAAATGGTGACATCATACATTTGCGTGTCGAAATACTGCAAAAACACTAGGTCTTGGCCATCTAGTGGGAAAATATTGAGATCCAAAGAGAGACAATGCATGCCACGTGGTGAGATCATCGAAAAATGTGTCAAATTTGACAGTTGACATGGCTCTACCAAATAGTGAATAACTGTTTTTATAGGAAGAATATTTTGGGTTGAGACTTTTAAATACGTCTGTGAATATATTAGGAATCGTTTAAGTATACTTGTATTTGCTGATTTCAAGTCGTAAATAAATTAATAGATGATTAAGTTGAGTTGTTGGATTTAGACACATGAAAACTAATTCCGACACAACTTGAATTGGACACACACAGATCGTTCAAAGCTTTGTACAAAAATTGATATTTGCTTAATTAAAAGCCTAATAGCTGTTAATTAAAACGTAATTAAGTAGTGTTCAATATTCGTTAGTGTTCTAATTCAACGCCGTGTTGTATCCCAATACAGCTCACACAGCAAACGGAATTTGAACACGTGGATGTCGGCAATATGTATCAGTTAAATTTGAAGCGCTGACGCAATAGGACTCACCACGTGGCAAATATTGCCACACAAAGTGACGGAATATAGGGATTTGGTAGGTTTCCATTCTAAAGGCTTTTTAATAAATGTGGCAACATTTTGTGACGTTTCATCATTGCTGACGCGTAGTGAAGTGTTTTGAGAGTCATGTGAAGGCAACAGAACTTACGTAATGCATACGGTTTTTTTTATAGTTTTTCATTTCTCGATGCGTCCTTAATGTGTCGGAATATACCGCGTTTACCCTACATAAGGAATTGATTTAAATCTTGGGTAAATGAGGAAATTGAAAATAAACTGATTCTAAAAAAGCTGTGGTTTGCCACTATGGGTTGAAATAGTGACGTCATACTATTGTGCGCCAGATTTCCGCAAAACACTAGGTCTAGCAGATAATGTTGAGATCCGCAGAGCAGGATGGAATTCTAATATTAACGGTTCATATATTATTCCCAATACACCTACACCAGTTTTTCGATACAACATTATTTGAGGCAAAAAAATGAACTTCTTATAGGCTTAAAAAAAAACACGTATGGGTATGCTAAGTTTCTATAAGGTAATTCACTTCATCACTTGGAAATGTTAAGTGCCAGCAAGGCTGCAGGCGCAGCTTTCACTCAACAATTAAAATTATACAAAGTATTAGTTCGTTAAAGATTTGTCTCTTAATATGACTGCAAAGAAGTAAACTTAATAAAGTAAACTTAATAAAGTAATTAAAGCTACCGTGACAACGCTGTCAAGCAGACTTTTCGATGATGCACGCACTAAACACGCAATTCATGGGAGCGAGAATACATAGAACAACAAAAGCAGTCGGCCGGCAATGGCATGCAATTGCGAAAACAAATGACGATCGCGGAAGTGGCGGCACTGATCATAACGTTAATATAGTCAATGAGAATGATTAATTATGATATTTCTGATAGATATTTGAAATATTTTCGGAAGCCTAAAACCATAACAAATTATTTCATTACTTTGACATGATTGATTTCAAAATAAATATTTTAATGCGAATTCATGAAAAACGTTTAAAATGAATTGAATAATGTTCATTTATATCTATAGGTGGGAGTAATTCGAGTAAACAACTACGAATTGATTTATTCTTTAAATAAGAATCTTTGCATTGAAACTTCTGGAAGATGTGTCCACCGCAATCAAATTTGTACAGTGGTATCAAGAGTCAAAGCCGTCAACCAATCGTTGGATGGCCGCAAATATGTCACATCATTTTACCTATTACAGTCAATAGAACCTAAATAAATTGTTCATCAAAAGGACAAAAAAAGCTTACCTATGTATCAAACATACATGGTAGTACAATAAATTTTGAGATCTCCAGTCATGAGACTTAAATTCATACTCATAGGTGATCTTGAATTACTGCACTCGTTCAATTAAGCAATTTGTAAAATCATAAATTTCAAATAGGTACCAACTTTTTCAATTTAATTCTGAATGAGTCGCGTCTGTTGAATTCTAATTGGGATCATTAATTTTTGCATCATATTTCTGAAAATCAAGTATTGCATTTCTTTTAAATTAAAAACATTCTTTTACATAAAAAAACAATGATTTTTTTCTTACAGCTTCTTTGATAGTTGATGATCTCACTCATATCACTTAATATTTTAAATTTAATGATTTTGTCATTTCAATGACTAAACTTTCTTTGGTTCATTAAAATAAAATAATTACTCCTTATAAACAACCAATGTTTTCTAAAAGACACAAGACGTTGGAAAACTTGCCATGGGAGACAAAATCATTCAGGATTTGAAGTGAAGTTATTAAGACAAATTCGACATTATAGGGCGAAAACATGAATAAATTTGTATCTAGAAGCGTATCAATTGGTGTTTAAATTTTGAAATAATTTTCCATCATTTAAATGTCACTGTGAAATGTGGATCAAATCTATTTATTATGAAATTGAACTTTACAAGACCAAAACAAGGTGTCTTGTCTAATGTCAACAGTCAACACAATGTTGCCATACACCGTGAAAGATTAGCAGTTTATCCCATCATTCCGTGTGGATTCAAGAACTTTGTTGGTATTGGTGAAATCGTGAGAATTTTCTGCGAAAGTTTACGTAATTTTTATTTTGGAACATATTCATTACAAAATTTGTCGATATGGATCAGGGTTGGCAATGATTAAATCAAAATGATTAAATCATGTGATTAAATCACTTGATTTTTTTATAAAAAAATCATGATTTTTTTGATTTTTTCGATTTTTTTTATTTATTTGATTTTTTCATATATTTAAATATATTGAGTGGCAGTCTTTAATTTATATCGAGGTATTGTTATTCATGGTTTAGCATAAATGTACTATGAATGACAAATTGGTATATAAACTTGTTGCCTTTAGTGTGTATTAGGTTCAAATAAATTGAATGTTTTTGGTACAGAGGCATCAAGTGTGCAGTAGCTACAGTCACTACTAGTCGGTGTGTATAGAGGGTAGAGTCTGGTAGATTTATAGGACATAAAACTAGTAGATCTATTGATAGTGCTGTGCACTGTGCAATCAGCTTACAGCTACCTATCTATCTGTTATGTGACTCTTCAATGTTTAGAAGATCTGCATTCTTGAAGGGTTTTTGTATATTGAAGCCAGTTAATTGGTCAATATTTAACTCATTACCTTGCTCCATACAAACTTTACAAAGCTAATGAATAGACTTACCAATAATTGTTTACCCAAAAATCCCCAAGTGGTAAACACCACCTTGGCCTGTTGGCCATTATTGAAGGAAATAAGTGCTCTTTTTAGCCATCCATTATGATCCATATACTGTTATTGTTAGTAGGCTAACAGCAACATAAAAAAATAACACTTCAAATAGACAAAAAAGTTTAAAAAATCAAAAAAATAAAATAAATCAAAAAAATCATGAAAAAATCAAATAAATCATTGATTTTTGATTTTTTTGATTTTTTTAAAAAAATCAAAAAAATCGCCAACCCTGATATGGATACACGACTAGTGATGTATTGGAGGGAATAGTTGCCGACTTTTTATCGGTTTTCGAACCACACGCAAGCGAGTTAGAGGAAGTGCAGCTGTCCGGGTGTCCTCAGTTTCTGATGAGCTCAGTGTAAGAGTATCAATTGTCACTTCGGTGTAAGGTGGTAAATTTTTCTATACATTTTCTATTGTTAACGTGATAATATATTACCTATACAGAATTCCATACTGCTGCAGAGTGAAAGTCGTCCAAGTCAGCTAGGTGAGAACATCAAAACACATATGAAAGTTGATAGTTGACCTTGCTTTATTAAATAGTGATAAACTGTTTGTGTAAAAAGAATATTATGGTTTGAGACTTGGAAATAAGTTTGTGAATATATTAGGAATCCTTGAAGTATGTTTGTATATGCTGATTTTAAGTGGTAAATGAATTAATAGATGATTGATTTAAGAGAGGGTATTAGACACATAAAAACAAATTTTGACACAGGATGTCGGAATTACAACACACAGTCACACATGGTGTCCGAATTACGAATTACAATTTTGAAGCGCTGTTAGAATTAGTCTCACAATATGACTCATTTAGCCACACAGTGTTGGAATTCAGCAATTTTGTAGATTTGAATTGTAAAGGCTTTTAAATATATATAGCAACAGTTTTTGATGTTTCATCATTGCTGGCGCATAGTGTGGTGTTTTGAGAGTGACGTAAACCAATCAAAACTCTAGTTCACATACGGTGATCTATTTATAGCCATTTATTTCTTGCTATGTCCACAGTCCTTAAGATGTCAGAATATGGTGTGTTTACCCTACCACCAACATACTGTCAATTACCACTGTGCAGAGAGTGGATGAATATTGCAAGATCTTTGGCGACACTTCAGTAGCAAAATTTACGCCTTCAGAAGGTCTTGCCTACACATTAAGATTTTAATTCTCGCATTTAATATATTTGTCAGTCTTCGGCCAACTATTTAGAAAAAAAGTAAGGTTTCCGGTATGTTGGACGGATCAGGATGCAGTAGAGCTTGTCCGGAAATCGGTTGCGAAGAGTTCCCGCCAAAAAAATGTAAACAAAATGTAGTTGCGGTCACATTAGAGTGATCAGACTGCATCATCACATGTTCAGTTGACACTTGCTGTACAATCAGGCTGTTTTTAGGGGAAAATTAGTTATTTGAGGTAACATGTGCATGGAGAGTGGTCTGACAGCATTATCACATGTTCAGTTGACACTTGCTGTACAATCAGACTGTTTTTAGGGTAAAATTAGTTATTTGGGGTAACACGTGCATGCAACCTTGTAAATAAGTTCATGGCTTGTAAATAGTTTTTCATTACTCAGCCTAGATTGCTTTTTATTAAAAATTACCCAGCGACCCATCTTAAAATAACCCGGCAACGCTTAGGGCTTAGAAACCGATATATTGGCGACGCTGCATCCACCCACTGCACCCTGGCATGAAATGAGGGGATAAATTGCAACTCTTTCACAGCATATGGGCACATTGTGCTTCCATGAAAACATATGACAAGATGGCATTATACACCTTGTTTTGGTCATGTCAAGTTCAAATTCACAATAAATAGATTTGATTCACATTCCACACTGAGATTTAAATGATGGAAAGTTGTTTGAAAATAAAACACCTATTGATACGCGTCCAGATGAAAATTTTATTCGTGTTTTTGCCCTATTTACAACACTTCTCTTTAACTTCACTTCTTGTTTGTCTGTTTGTCTATCTGCTACAAGTCATATAATTGATATTTAACACACTTCTACCTGTCCAATCAATTTGAAATTTGGCACACTTGCATAAAGTTGGAGACAATGCATGAATCAAGTGACAGAATAAATAATTGTTAGGATAAATTTTTTTTTTCAATATTAAAAGAAATTAAAAATAATTTTGTCAGTGCAAGTCTTAATATCAATATTTGACACACTTTTACCTGTCCAATTGATCTGAAATTTTGCACACTTGTGTAAAGTTGGAGACAATGCATGAATCAATTGACAGAATAAATAATTTTATAAATTAAAAAAAAAATTTCCATTATTAAATAAAATTTAAAATTAATTTTGTCTGCTACAAATCTTATAATCCATATATGACACAATTATACCTATCCAATCGATCTGAAAGTTTGCACAATTGCATAAGTCAGAGACAATGCATGAATCAGTTGACAGAATAAATAATTTTGAAAATTTACAAAATTTTGATACCGTAAACTGGGGTAACTTAGACTCCCGGGGTAACTTAGACCACTTTTCGTTTTTTTAACAAAAACCCCCAAAACTCAAAAACTATTTGACATAGAAAAATTCTGTCANTGCCCTGTCTCTTATACACATCTAGATGTGTATAAGAGACCAATGTATTGCACACTTGATGCCTCTGTACCAAAAACATTCAATTTATTGGAACCTAATACACACTAAAGGCAACAAGTTTATATACCAATTTGTCATTTATACTAATCCATGAATAACAATACCTTAATATAAATTAAAGACTGCCACTCAATATTTTTAAATATATGAAAAAATAAAAAAAAATCGAAAAAATAAAAAAAATCACGATTTTTTATAAAAAAAATCAAGTGATTTAATCACATGATTTAATCATTTTGATTTAATCATTGCCAACCCTGTTGGAAATTAATTTAAAATTACCATATGTAACATTTCATGATTGATACACCTATTAATGTTTTTTCTTTAGGTTTCAGACTCTACAGAGTCTTATTTATGGTAATTTTAACTTAATTTCCAAGCTGGTCTATGTTAACCCTGTCAGGGCTGCCATTAGGTGGTCAGAGTTCCCCCGTTTGGGGGAACTTAGACCACCTGGGGGGCGGGACCCCCCATTTGCAAACTATGAAACTTTCCTCAAGTTTTTCATTTGCATATGTAACTAGAAGAGTTCTACTACAATGCACCAAAACCTGGAGTTACTTGGAGTTATTTTACCAAAAAATATAATTGATTTTACCACACAGTCTAAGATACCCCCAGAGCTGAGGTAAAAAAGACCATCGATTTTTTTTAAATTACATCAAAACTTTGATAGGCAGGAGCCAGCAATTTATGGTGAGTGAAGCTAGAGTATAGACCTGTATTTTGCATGTTTCAATTTAAGTTTAACTTATCTAGTAAAAAAATGGCATCATTTAAAAAAAAGTGGTCTAAGTTACCCCAGTTTATGGTATCTTAAAAAATTTTTAAAAAATAACTTTTTTAATATATGAAAATACAATTATAAATACAATATACATATGTAACAACCAAGACACTGTATTCTTCAGAAGTGTTGTGTTTAAAAAGTAATTTTCAAATGCATATTTTACAACACTTCTCTTTAACTTCACTTCTTGTTGTTTGTCTGTCTGTCTGCTACAAATCTTATAATCAATTTATAATGCACTTCTACCTCTCCAATTGATCTGAAATTCTGCACACTTGCGTAAAGTTGCAGACGATGCATGAATCAAATGACGAAATAAATAATTTCATTTATTAAAAAAAAACAATTTTTATCAATGATAGAAAAATGAAAAAATAATTTTGTTAGATAAAAATATTATAATTGATATTTGACACACTTTTACCTGTCCAAATTGCTATGAAATTTTGCACACTTGTGTGAATTTAGAGGCAATGCATGAATCAATTGACAGAATAAATAATTTTGAAAAAAATTTATATATTAAAAAAATTGAAAATTTTTTATAATATTTGAAAATAAAATTAGAAATTCAGTGTATATCTGTAACATTGGAGACACTGGATTCTTTAGAAGTGTTGTCTCTAAAAAGTAATTTTTAAAGGTAGTACCTACAGTATATTATTTGTCAATATTGTCTCAATAACTTCACTTTATATTCTGAATGATCTTGTCTCCATCACAAGTTTTTGAACGTCTCTTGTCTTTTAGAAAATGTTTGTTGTTTAGAAAGGGAAATTATTATATTATATTATATACAGGTTTTGAGTGCTTATGCATGTACCATGAGGTGTATTAATAATTCAATTTAATTTATTAAAATTTAATTTTTAATTTAAAATTTTTTATTAGAATTGTTCATTAAACTTTTTTAATTTATTGATACACTGTAGAATTAAATTAAATAAATATTAATAATACTTACATTGTATTAAATTAAATTTAATTTTGTACGTAATACACCACATGGTACATGCTGTGAAATAAAAAGATATTAAAATGTTTAATTGAAAATTTTAATTGCATTTGTAATCAATATTTTTTAATATAATTGACTTCTACAGCTAAAATTAGCCTTTGGCAACATTTTATTTATCCTGTTTATACAAACAAATGAAAATGTCGCTTCTATTTCAGAATCTGTTTATGAAGAACATACCTGTGAAACTACTGTAATACTACAGTACTTACATACCGTAATACATGTTTGGCAATGCCATACTTCTGTAAGCAGCATCAGCATTGCCAAGCAGTTGATAGTTTGCTGTCTCTGTGCAAGCGTGCATGAGATTTAACTCCTGCGAAATAGCTTTCACAGTGCATCATGTTCAACTCTCATTTGTGGCGTGATTTGATATTAATTCATAAATGTTAACTTGTTGTGTTTGACTTGGAGACAAATTGCAAATGAATTAATATTTAGTCTAATTTAAATCGTGTTGCAACCTTCATTGATGATTCTTTCAAGTGTAACTTTAATCCCTCCTATTATTACAACACTTCTCTTCAACTTCACTTCTTGTTTGTCTGTCTGTCTGCTACAAGTCTCATTATAAAAATTTAACACACTTCCACTTCTCCTATTGATCTGAAATTTTGCACACTTGCGTAAAGTTGGAGACAATGCATGAATCAAATGACAAAATGAATAATTTTAGGAATAAAAAATTGTTTCCCAATATTAAAAAATTAAAAAAAAATTTTTGTCAGCAACAAATCTTATAATTGATATTTGACATACTTTTACCTGTCCAATTGATCTGAAATTTTGCACACTTGTGTGAAGTCAGAGGCAATGCATGAATCAATTGACAGAATAAATAATTTTGAAAGAAAGAATTTGTAAAAAAAAATAGAAAAATTAAATTTTTCGTTATTCAAAAGTAAAATGAGAAATTCTGTACATCTTTAACATTGGAGGCACTGGATTCTTTAAAGGTGTTGTCTTTAAAAAGTAATTTTTAAAGTATATTATTATCTTCTCAATCTTAACCAAAATTTTTATATAAAAAAAGTGGAGGTGGATTGAAAATAATACATGAACCTTAACTTTTAGAATTCCACCCTGCAGTGAACCAACCACAGCTGGAAAGCATCCCCATCAACCAATCACAGCTAGAAAGCCAATAACATTTCAATCCATTAACCAATCACAGCTGGAAAGCTGAAGGGGGCTAAAATCACAATCCTATCACCAATCACAGCTGGAAAGGGATAGGATATGTATATAATGGAATGAAAGTAGAAAGTTCCTGGATTTTCCAAGCTTTCAGGTCCTGCTTTCCAATATGCTATGTGTACTGGTTAATTTAGTACCTATCCCTCTAGAATTCCACACTGTATGATGGGATGTAACCGTTTCTGTGACTGAATTTTCCGCGGCAAGCCACAACTGAATTTTTTGAGCCATGAATTCCATATCTTGGCCATGAAAAGCCATTTACAAACAGTGAACTTGCTTACAAAGTTCATGCATGTGTTACCCCAAACTCTTATTTTACAATAAAAACAGTCAAACAGCAAAACTAACATTTGTCTTCACTTGAGTGACATCTGAACATGTGATAATGCAGTCTGATTGCTCTAATGTGACCACAGCTATGCAATCATCTCTGACTGTAAAGCATGGCACATTGTAGGTCAGTGGTTCCCAAAGATGGCAATATCGCCCCCCTGGGGGCGGTTGAAAGATCTGGGGGGCAATGAGGAAGAAAGGGGCAGTAGGGGGCAGCAGTCCGCAAAGTCAAAGTCAGAAGTTTGTACGTTTGTTTGACAATTTGTACACAGCACATGCAGAAAATGACTCCAAATTGAATAAATTTTCATGAGCTAAAAATCACTGTTTGGTAGTTAGGAATTTATATTCAAAATTTTGTTTTAATCTGTTTGGTAGTTTGGATGAAATTCTTTGATCACTGCAAATTTCGGCCCATATTGCCATACAACTCCCAAATGAAGGTGAAATTTAAATTGTTTTCACACGCTAACATCACCCTTAGGTCCTAATGAATGCATGTTCCAAGTTGTATCAAGCTGCGTTCATTAGTTTAGGAGGCATTCCTTGGTCACTGAATTTGCAGATTGGCTGTGAGACCGACCGGCTGTGGCCGTAAATTTATGGTCTATTTTTACGGTTATGAGTGGCCATAAATTTATGCAAGCCATCTAGTGCTGAAATGGTTGAAACTGTTAATATATATTGGTTTACTAAAAGGGGTTCGGGTTCTATTTGTGAAACACACGTTTGTGTTTAACCTTTCTCCTTCAAAATTGCAGCATACTAAATATCAAGATAGAAGTGTTCATTTTTATATGTGTCTGTCAGGGGGGGGTTGCACTAGAGATTCATTTGGGAGCCAAAGGGGTCACCAGACTGAATAAGTTTGGAAACAGCTGATGTAGGTCAAGAACGTCAATTTCATGCACCAAAGTTGCTGATGTGGTTGCCACTTGATGCCGGTCATCAATTATGCTTCTCCATAAATCATGATTTATGATTGATATGGCAGATTTGCCATATTAATCAACACGGTACAATCAGAACTATGTGTTGTAGCATGTTGTTGTAGAACTATATTTATTGTGCTACCAGCCACATTTTGGGCCTGAGGGTGTTTGCTGCAAGGGTGTCAAGAAAACAAGGAATTGGTGATGGTCTCCACCTCCCCTACAACCATCCCAAACCACCTTTTTATTAGAATTTTCCTTGTGTTTATTTAACAATTTATTGAACAATACAACAAAAGAACTAAGTATATACAGTGAACAGAGAAGAAAAAGAATAAGCGCAAAACCAAGGCACGGGGGTCTATAACCTGGTATAATGGTATTTTCAAGTTTGCCTGCTTTACCCAGTCTGAAAAGCAAAAACAGATTAACATGATAAACCTAAGGAGTGCACTAAATCCATAAAAATATCCTTTACATTAACTTTAACATGATTAAGTTAATGATGCATAGCAAATAGTGAGCACTCTACTATGATGTCAACACTGAAATTGATACATACTTTTGCTTTAATTTTGTACTTTAATTTCACATTACATTGCATCTCAGGAGAGGGGGGTGTGCAGGACCCCTAGTAGGGAAATCCTACTTCCTTGTAGTATCACTGAAATGGGCTTCCCACAACAATGTAGTTGCGATGGCTGTGAGAGCTATATATGAGCACCCAAGCATATGTGCTCAGAGCCACCAGATCCACGTGCCGTAGCAAGCAGTTCTGATGCCTGTGAGATTGTATATTTGAGCACCCAAGCATACACGCTCAGAGCCACCAGAACTAAGCACTGTACCTCCAAGTTTGGACTATTGTGAGCACAAATTTGGGCTCCCAAGCATACGTGCTCAGAGCAAGCTAAACTACTCAATGTAGTGAGTGATATCTGAATGCTTATGTTGAGAGCCTCATGGGCCTAATGATGGATAACAAAGCAGCTTGTGATAAATCATTTTAAATAAACAGACTGCATCATTAGTCTAGCCAACAGAACTATGCGATATAGCGCATATCAAATCCAAACCCTGTCACTAAACCCAATCCAACCAAACCCATCTCAGTATCCCAGTGCAACCCGAACCAATTCAACCTCGCCCAATTCATCCCAACCAAATTCAACCTAACCCAATCTAACTGAACCCAACCAAATCAAACTGAACCCAACTCAATACAACCCAACCCAAACCAATGCAATTATAACCCATTTAATCCAAGCCATTACAACCCAAACCAATTAAACCCAACCCAATTGGTCATAATTCAAATAAACCCAATACTTCCCAGTGCAACCCAATTCATCCTAACAAAATTTAACCCAACCCAATTAAACCAAAACCAATTCAACACAATTGAAATAAATCAAATTCAACCCCACCTAACTCAATTCAACCAAAATTCAACTAAACTCAACCCAATCAAACCATATTCAACCAAAACCAATTCATCCCATTCTAACTTGATTCAACCCAATTCAACCACACCCAACCCAATTTAATTCAATTTAATTTAATTCAACCTAAATCATTTCTTTCCAGCCCAATTCAAGCCAACCTAATTCATTAAAATTAAATAGACTGAATTAGAATGCATCAAGTTTTTATTAGATTGCATTAGGTTTCATTACAAGGCATAAGATTGCATTACCTTGCATTATGTTACATTAGATTGAATTAGAACGCATTAGATTGCATTAGGTTACATTATGCAACATTAATTTGCATTAGATTACATTATGCAACATTAATTTGCATTAGATTACATTAGATTACCTTATGTTACTTTAGAACACCATAGATCACGTTAGAACGCAACAGACTGCAATAGATCGCAATATAACTCAATAGATTGCATAAGAACGCAACAGATTGCGTTAGAACGCAATAGATCATGTTAGAACACAACAGATCGCGTTGGAACACAACAGATCGCGTTAGAACAATAGATCGCGTTAGAACACAACAGAACGCAATAGATCGCGTTTGAATGCAACAGATTGCGTTAGAAGGCAATTAAGCGCGTTAAAACGCAATAGATCGTGTTAGAACGCAATAGATCGCGTTAGAACGCAACAAATCGCGTTAGAACGCAATAGATCGCGTAAGAACGCAATAGATCGCGTTAGAACGCAATAG
>NW_025944737.1:0-17783 GCF_000764305.2 Hyalella azteca | reverse complement strand
GAACAGAGCGAACCAATTCTCTTCCATCTGCTTCTCGCTTTTCCTGGCACGGAGAGTCGGTTTCTCGCAGTCGCTACAGAACCAGTGAAACGACTCTGTTTTCTGTAGGAAAGAGTATTCTTCAGAGCTCAGCTTCGCGCAACTGATGCAAATGAAATCCTTGCAGTGTTCACAGATGACCATCTGATCATCTTCTCTCAACGAGGTCTCTTTGCAAAACTTGCATGCATCTTCAACTACGCACTTCGATCTCCTGTTCGATTTTTTCGGTGCATCTTGTTTCGAAGAACCGCATTCCTTCTTAACAATCTTGTTTACTTTCTTCCCAGCCATCGAAATATCTTTTTTCTTAATTGCTTAATGATTTCCGTGTTCCTTCACTGAGATTTAGCTAGGATCTCTCACAGCAATAAATCACCGGAAACAATAAATCACCGGAAACAAGCCTGTTTAACACAACCGCCCTACGGTAGTAAAGTTCCGGAAGTACAGCACAGCCGCCCGACGGTAATAAAGTTCCGGAAGTACAGCACAACCGCCCGACGGCAATAAAGTTCCGGAAGTCCAGCACAACCGCACGACGTAATAAAGTTCCGGAAGCAATTCAAAGCAGGAAAGAAGTCGGTCAGGCTCCTGGGGCGACTACACGGCAGTCACGTCTGATCTCCACCGCATCTCAATCTGAACTCCTGAATCAGGAGTCCTGATCTCAATCTGAAATCTGATGTGAAAAACAAGCAACGAAATAAAATTTCAACTGAGGTACTGCCGTCCCTTATTCGGACCAAAAGCTATCTGCTCACTGTAACAAGTGATCAAACCCAAAATGTTAGATTAATGCAATATGCAAGCATGTATGAAAATGGAAGATGACCTGTAAGCATGTATGAAAATGGGAGATGACCTGTTTCCATCTCTTGCTCATGTTGTTCGAAGGGGAAGAAGTGCCGCACTGATAAATGCACAGTACATAAAATACCTTTTAGCGCATTTTCTCATTCATAAAAAAAATGCACTATTGTGCTAACCATGTCCGTCTCTCCGTCCGTCTATCCGTCCGTGACCACGTTTCTGTCGACTAGAAAATGCGCTCTCTGTCGGTCACTGCAGCGAGTACTGAGATCTATGTTTTTTTTCTTTTTCTAACCAATGTTTCTGACGAATAGTTTCATTAAATTTGGAGGTATTAGTCAGTTTTCAAACAATAGAATTTCTGGTATTTTGAGCTAGGCAATCTGGTATTCTCGCAGAGAATAAACCTGGCAACACTGGGCTGCATGCTAGTAAATGGCTTTTATTGGCCGATATATGGGATTCATGGATTGAAGAAATTGAATCACAGCTTGAAGAAATGAAATCCTGGCTGGCAAATTCATAAAAACACAGCTTAAAAGATTCAATTGCTGCTTGCCAAGTAGATATACTCCATGCCTGCCACAGATCATGACGTGTGACTGACAGACATGTCATGTGTTAATGTGGGAATTTCACTTCCATCTACAGACATACTATATTTTTATACATTTGCTGAGTTACCCTACGCCGTTTTTGCTGTACTGGCATACATCCAGGGTCCAGACTGCAGAGTTTGCAAGCTGCGTTGCCAAGATATGGATTTTTAGCCCATAACGTCACCAGCCATTTTCACGATGCGTTGCCACGTAATCTTTATTAAGAATATGCTGCTAATAACTTTGATTAGTTTGATAGTATATCTCTTACTCTCTAGGCACTGCAACACTTAATAATATAGCGGTTTCAGCATTTTTAAGGCCATAGGCATGTTGCTGATTCTTAACATCACAGAATATTCACAGCATTTTGCGGTCTCGAATTGCAACTTGCTGCTCCAATTCTGCTCTGCTTAACCACCCGGCCCTGGCTCCTTGCTGATTCTGACCAGAAACTGGGGCACAGAGCTGGCATCAAACCAGGCCTCTCTGCGCCAATCTTGGCACTCTGAACTTTTAACCACTGGGCCAGTGCCACCCTGCCCTTTGGTGTAAATGCTCAATGGCATGTTCATGGTAATATCACATCAAAAATACAGTAATGCTGTGTATGGCTATGGTAAGATCATTACGTCAACACATACCATAAAATGGGGTTACTTTGACCGGCGGGGTAACTTTGACCACTTTTTGTTTTTTTAACAAAAAACCCCAAAACTCGAAAACGATTCGACATAGAAAAATTTTGTCAATGGCCATCAAAGGCCTAATACTGAGGCTACGTAACACAATAGAAAGATTTAAAAAGTTTGCATATCTAATACTAGTTTTATGTCCTAAAAATCTACCAGACTCTACCCTCTATACACACCGACTAGTAGTGACTGTAGCTGATAGCACAATGTACAGCACTATCAATAGATCTACTAGTTTTATGTCCTATAAATCTACCAGACTCTACCTTCTATACACTCCAACTAGTAGTGACTGAGTGACTGACTGCACTGTTCCCATTTAATTAAGACCAATAAACCAATACTAAACGTAAACTGAACGATAACCAAACAAACCTCATACGACTTGAAACAAGACTTAAGTTATGAGAAATTCTAATACTGTTTGAAATAAACATGTGCACAATTCAAATATTTTATATCCATTCACTGCATTTAATTATTTTATATATAGTCTTATAATTGTAATTGTTTCGTTTCTAGTTTTAAATTCAAATATTTAAAGATTGAAATTAAATATTTTAATTAGAATGTACTCGTATTAGGGTGGTAAATCTTTCTAATTGCCTAAAAGGTCAATACAATCTCAACCTCTCAATATACAGGGTAAAGGAGAACATATTGAGCAGTTTTGAGATAAAATTAATGAGTAATGGAGGTACATAAAGAAGAAAGTTTATTTTCCTAGAAGTTAGCATAACATACCATTTAGAATACTTATGTTCTGAAAACAATATCTGGAAGATGGGGGCTATTAGCTGCAACACACTGTTGAGTCGTTCTCTGAGGAGGGAGTAACCGTAACAGTGAATTCCGATCGCTATGCTGCAATGTTGCAAAATTTCTTGCAGCCCATGATGGAAAACATCATTGAAAATGATGCATTGCAAGACGTGTGGTTCCAGCAGAATGGGGCTACAGCTCACATAGCCCTAATGTCACCCAATGTTTTGAAACACATGTTTCCCAGAGGTCTGGTGTCTCTGAGGGGTGATTTACACTGGCCTGTGAGGTCACTTGATTTGAGCATTTGCGATTTCTTTCTTTGGGGACATCTAAAAGAGAAGTTCAGAAGTTGCCCTCACCCTACCACAGCTAAGATGATGGATTATTGCAGCAGAGGTTATGGCCATACCTCGCCATATGTGTGAACGTGCTGTAGGAAACTTCCGAGAACGACTCCAACAGTGTGATGCAGCTAACAAACCCCATTTTCCTGATATTGTTTGCAAAATATAAGTATTTTAAATGGTATGTTATGCTAATCTTGAGGAAAATAAACTTTCTTCTTTATGTACCTACATTACTGTTTTATTTCACCCCAAAACTGTTCAATCAGTTCTGCCCCGCGCTATATAAGCTAGCTAACACATTTAAATTGTATATTGTAATCAATATATAACAAATTGTCAAATAGTTAAAGACTACTTATAGCCTTATAAGAATTAGCTAAGCTGCTAGCTACGTACAATGTATTGCACACTTGATGCCTCTATACCAAAAACAATCAATTTATTGGAACCTAATACACACTAAAGGCAACAAGTTTATATACCAATTTTCATTTATAGTACATTTATACTAAACCATGAATAACAATACCTCAATATAAATTAAAGACTGCCACTCAATATATTTAAATATATGAAAAAATAAAAAAAATCAAAAAAATAAAAAAATCATGATTTTTTTTATAAAAAATCAAGTGATTTAATCACATGATTTAATCATTTTGATTTAATCATTGCCAACCCTGCAGCAAGATCTTCTGAAGGCATAAATTTTGCTGCAGATGCCTTGCCTAAGATCTTGCAATATTCACCACTTTCTGCACCCTGGGCGTTCATGCCACACCATCTGGGTATGAATAAAATTACATAAGATATAGATTTAAATCTTGAGTAAATAAGGAAATTATAAATGAAACATGAACTGATTCTAAAATATCTCTGATTAACTGGTTTGCTACTATGCTGAAAGAGTTACTAATTTTTGTACTTGCAATAGAATTGAGCTGTACCATCAAATGGGATAATGAGGGATGGGTGGGGTAAATCAGGACAGTCCTCTGCCATGGCGCAAAAATGTTATAGCAGTGAAACTAATTGAAATATTTCAAAATAAAAAAATAGAAGGTAAACTTCAACATTTTTCCTATCTATGTAGCATAAAGAATGTTGAAAAGTCATACATTTACTAGCTCTACAAAATCCCTCAATAAAATCTTTAAAAGCGATATTTCAAAAAGTACTTCTGCTATGGTCTGTACTAAAGAAAATATTTACTATATTAAAAAATTTTGCTTGAAAAATTTGCAGACAGGTGTTGGCTTTAAAACTTTATTGACAGAATTTTTGTACCTCAATCTAAATCAAAGTAGTGGCCATTTCTTCACGACAGGGTAATAAGGGAGACCCCTAACAACTCATCTACAGTAGAACCTTGGTTAGCAAAAGCTCCAGTTAATAAAAAAAATGTACCAACAAAGCAGTTGTTAATCAATTGACAACAAAATTGATTGTAATTGATGTAATCAATTAATGTGAAAAATTGATTATATTCACTCTATTAGGTGAAAAAATTCACTTAATGAAAAATTAATGCATCATTGGCCATCACAAAATTATGCGTAGAATGTCATATATAAAATTGTGCACCAGGCAACATAAAATGAAATGTAAATTATCCTAAACTATAATTTTTTTCTCCAAAAAATATGATGGTTGTCACTAAAATATTTCTTTCTGTTTCAGGTATGTTTCTACAATATTTTTTTGTTATTGGAAATTAACTTACACTTAATTATAAATTACAAGCCATCCTGTAAGCTTACAGATACAGAAGAAATGCTATATGGCTGCTGATATGAAGCTTGTGAGGCCAAACTTGTTTATGAAAATTTTCATGGTTAATGGTTATAAAGAAAAAATGCACAAAACCATCCCTTATTACTCCATTTGACAGTAAATGCCTTCCACACACTGAAAAGAAAACTGCCTGTCTGCCATTTTGGTAGCTTTATCATGATTCGCTCATGGTTTGTGCTCATACCTACAATTGTTTCACAGGCAAATTTTGATTTTACAAAAAAGTATGTTATTTTTCTTATTTTTCATGGAAGAAATTAGGAAACGGCCATTGGAACAGGCAGAAGTGTCGAGATTTACAGGCATTTTTGTCCAATTCATGGTTGGCTTCTGAATAATTTTCTACTTTCTTTGATGTTGACAAAAGGTGTTGACATTTGATTGGCACTTCCTTGTTCTTTAAAATCATGGAGATAGCACCAGATATTTTTGGTGGCAATATACAGTTGATTATTTGATTGCATTGCATTATGGAGTTTATTTGTATTTAAATTAATATTTTGGGCATTCTGCTAGATTAGTGGCAATTTTTAGTTTAAAAGTATGTGGCAGTGTTTGAACTGGCATACGTATTAATATATCTACATAATTTCTTTTTTTTAGTTTGGTCGGAATGTTACTGTGATGCTCAAGGCTAGCTACAAATGATTCTGAAGAACAATACTGCTAAAAAAGGGTTTAAACATCTTATGGTCTGACATCTTCCTATACTACTGTTTCAAAACAATACATGAAATGGTACTTAAAACTGTTCAAGTTCTTGTCAAGAACTGCTGTAGTAAGTTCCTTGGTGGTTTATGATCACTTCTATCAATTACTATTTACTTCTATATTAAAAAATTAATATAAATTACTAATATTGATGAACATGACCAAGCATCTAATAAAGATATTCTTCCATGACTAAATTATGCTAATAATGGACATCTGTGTCCCAGCTGTTAAGGAAAACTTCTACTATCAAAGTGACATGGAATATATTCACCATTTTGCCTGAAATTTCAGCTTTTCTGCCTTTCCAGTGCCACAAACTTCTTGCTAGATGAATTATTCCCTATCAAATAAATGATTGAAGTGCACAATCAGACTGCAAGATTCCAAATGCATAAAAAATTTTCATTTGGAACTGAGATTTTAGGTAGGAAAATTCCAATTCTGCTCCTGAACCTAGCTAAAAAATCAGGCAAAAGCCATCCGTGAAGTAAAAAAAAAAACATGAATGTGGTCTATTTCACCTTTTATTATGAACCTTCCATGTTTTCAATGTAAAATAAGAAAAACAACAAATTTTTGCCTATTGTTTTCAAAAATAATCTATTAACTTATTGTTTTAGCACCCAGGGGTTTTGAAGTCTATCCAGTATTCCAGATTGACTTGCCAAGCTGCAAATGGATTATAGAAGCCAAAAATTCATGGAATTTCAAACAGTGAATGCCTTTTCCAGGTTGTGAAAAGCCATTTTGTGCTACAAACATGGGCCGTGTTGATACATATTCTGCAAAAACTTCAATTTTATCCTGGAAATAAAATAATATGCGTTTAAAAATTACTTTTTAAAGACAACACTTCTAAAGAATTCAATTTCTGCAATGTTTCATATGTAGAATGGATTTCTAATTTTGTCATCAAATATTGAAAAATTCATTTTTAAATTTTATGAAATTAAAAAAAATTAAAATTTTCGAAATTATTTATTCTATCAATTGAATCATGCATTGTCTCCTACTCAATGCAAGTGTGCAAAATTTCAGATCGATTGTTGTTGTTGTTGTAATTGCCCATCCTGGTAGTGGCGACTAGGGAGGGGGGGGTAATAGGTCAGTTTTTCCGGGCGCTCAGTGCCACTGGTAGTTCTACGACCATCACTGGCTTGCTGACCTGCCAGAACCATTTATTGCATTACACAACACCTTGGACAAGCCAGGTGCTCATTTATCAACCAGAGTTATATGAATGACTGAGTTAACCATGAGCTGAGCTTCCCGGAAGAACTGGTCCTCAGTGGGACTCGAATCCGGGAGCTGGGTGCGAGAGACTGTGTCTCTCACCACTGCACCACTGCAGCTCAGATCGATTAGACAGGTAGTAGTGTGTTAGATAGCGGTTATAAAATATGCGGAGGTGGGCAGTAGCATGCTACATGTAGCGGCCACTACTAGCGGCGCTACGTTTTCAGTAGTAGTAGCGGCGCTACAATTAAGCAATTGTAGCAGTAGCGGCAGCGCCCGCTACATATTTAAGTAGCGATATGAGGTTTTGCTGCTACAGCGCTACTGCTACATTTATAGATAAAGCCTACAGATTTTACTTAATACCTAGTATAAAATATTATTCAAAAACCAGCATGATACATACATAATATAAATTACAGAATAAAACTGCAAAATATTTCGGTGTAATGTTGTCAACCTCAGCCTGATACTAGTGTCAACATGTTTGTTGTTACTTGTTAAGTTGTTACCAGTTACCACTTGTTCTTGTTCTGTGCCAGCTGCCACCACATGTCCACGACCACATCACGGACATCAGCCACCTAACTTTGGTTTGCTTACAGTTATTTTTACACAGTTATTTTTATGTTTCCCCTTCCCTACATGGATGTCTGCTTCAATCTACCAATCTAAAAAATTATCCACATATATATACAAATAAGACTGATTTTTATATGTATATGTGGATAATTTTTGAGATTGGTCAATTAAAGTAGCCATCCATGTAGGGAAGGTAAAACATGAAAATAATTAACTTTTATTTACTGTATCTAACCCGTACTATTTCAGTTAGGTTAATTGCAATAAAGTTGCATTGATATGTTTTGAAAATGTTTTATTATCATTAAATGTTTATGAGTAAATCCCAATAGCTGAACAATAAATATTTAGAGATTTCCAATAATTTTGGCCATTGTAGCAGCTAATGTATTGGCGCTACATTTTACTGTAGTGGTAGCGCCCGCTACAAGCTAGTGGGTGTAGCGGTAGCGCCCGCTACAATCTAGTGGGTGTAGCGGTAGCGCCCGCTACAATCTAGTGGGTGTAGTGGTAGCGGTAGCGCCTGCTACATATAGAGCATGTAGCGGTAGCGGCCGCTACATTTCAAAGTAGCGCTGCCCAGCTCTGAAGATATGTAGCAGACAAAATAAGTTTTTCAAAATTTTTAAATATTAAAAACAAAATTTTTTTAAATGTTTAAAATGATTTATTCTGTCAATTGATTCATGCATCATCTCCAACTTTATGCAAGTGTGCCAAATTTCAGATCAAATGGACAGGTAGAAGTGTGTTAACACGTTGACTACGAAGTGGTACATATGCGTAGCATGAAATGTATTTCTCCAGGATGTAGTGGTACATAATTCAGGTTGCCTAAAATTGGCCAAATCAGAGAACAAAAAAGGCCAAAAAGGCCGATAACTTAAAATATACTAGTTTATTTGTAGGTTCAACTGTAAAAATTCCATTTATTTTCTTTTTGCAGTATTTAAAATTTAATTAGGAAGTACCCCTATCAAAAATTTTAGCCGGCCAACGCAATTGAGAAAAATTAAATCACGGAATTTGTCCGGAAAAAATGACCATCTGGCAACCCTGTTTGAAAACTAGAAAAATGAAATAATAGTACAAGATGAAGCAATCGTAGTAAACGTGTTAAATATTGATTACCGTCAAACGGGGTAAAAAAAGATGGTTTTGAGCATTTTTTGTTAATAACTTCTTGCCATGAAAAATTTCAGAAACAAGTTTAGGCTCATTTTATAGCTCTTTGCAAGGGCTATCAAATGGCATCTTCAAAAAAATTCCATATGCTATTTGTATGGCGCTAAACGCAATATAAAAGGCTCCTGAATTAATCTTGAAATGGGGTAAAAAGGGACACTTGAAATAAAACTCAATTTCAAACATTTGATGCATGCAGTGTACTCATCTTTTACTAACAGTACTCTGAAGTCCTCCTCTTTCATTGTAGATGATGTAGATGTAAAATAAATGACATTTTCTGTTATTTTTACTTGTTTTTCCTTTATTGATATGATACAGCAATCCCTTGATTAGCACGGTTTTGACTGACGCGGAAAAAAAATTTGCAACCTACCCTTAATCTACGCGGTGCCAGTTTTGATTAGCGCGACTTTTTTTTCACAACGCATCATTTTCCCGCCTCTAGCCAGAGGTGTTACGTTTGCAACAAAAGTAGTATTACTTTTTGCTTATTAGATCTTATGTTGTTACTTTTGTTACGACTTTTGGAAAAATTCGCCAAATGTTGTTACTTTATGAATTTCAGCCAATAATTCTTTAAATAAGGTCCTGTTCCGTAGGCACTCGTGCTGACTACAGAGTCGGTTTAACCGCGCCTTCTTGCAATTGACCACAAACATGCTTATAAAGAAGATGAAAAGGAAACAGAAGAAAAAGAAACGGCTCCTAAAGAATTTTCTAGTAAAAAACTTGCAGAATTACTCACTGCAATTGAAAAAAACTAAAGAAATCATAAGAGAAGTAGACCCAAATGAAGAAAGAAGCATGAATGTTTGCCATGGCCTGGATAGGCAAGTGAATTGCTCTCGCACAATTATGCAGGAGAGAAAGAAATATACTGTGCAATTGAAATTGGATTCGTTTTTCAGTAAAAAATAAATGTTAATTCATTCGAATTTTTTTTATTTATTTCCCCTATTATTTAGAAAAAAATATGATGAATTTTAGTGAAAAAAAAATTATTATGTAACTCTGCTATTTTTGAGGATTCATTATAATTATTCCCATATATTCTTAAGTTTGATTAGCACGGGTTTGCTTAACACAGTAAACTCGGGGATTTATTAACTGCGTTAATCAAGGGATTGCTGTATTACCATATTCATTAATTACTGTATTATTAATGTGATATTACTGTATCCATGGATATGCCATTGAGCATTAACAACAACCTTGTCCACTGCATGCTTCATATCAGCAGCCTTATAGCATTTCTTCTGTATCTGTAAGCTTACAGAATGGTTTGTAATTTTGCCCAATTTTAATTGAGTCTAATGATTTCACTATAACAAAAAAGATTGTGAAAAACATACCTGAAACAGAAAATAATGTTTTAGTGACAACCATCATAGGTTTTGAAAAAATAAATCATATTTTAGGTCAATTACTTTTCATTCTATGATGCCCTGTGCACAATTCTATCTATGACATTCTATGCACAATTTTGTGATGACTGATGATGCACTAATTTTTTTGATAAGTGAATTTTCTTTCGCTGAGCGAAGTAAATGTAATAAAAATTTTTTGTTGTTCATCAATTTTTTTTTTGTTAACTAGAGCCTTTGCTAACTGAGGTTCTAGTGTAAATGCATTTTTAAGGGTGTCCCTATTTACCCCAGGGATTGTCCCTTTTTACCCCGTTGCGCGGAAATGGCTGCCATTTTTTTGGAATGAGATAGGCAAATTCTGTCAATTACGTTTTCAAGCCGACACCTGGGTGCAACTTTTATATAAGTAAAATTTTTCAATACGGCAAATATTTTTTTTGTTCCAGACCTTAGCAGAGGTACTTTTCCAAAATCGCACTTTTCACCCTTTTTTTCAGCAATTTTTTAGAGATAGTAAATGTTTGATTTGTTGACTAGCTTAATACATAATAGATAGTAAAAATGTTGAAGTTTACGCCACTATTTTTAGTTTTGCAATATTTTGATTAGTTTAGCTGCTACAACATTTCTACAAAATGTGGGACGCAAGTCCCTATTTACCCCGCCCGTCCCTTTTTACCCCGTTTGATGGTATAAGATTTGTAGCAGACAGACAAACAAACAAGACTTGAACAACAACACAGACCCACAGTCACTCTAAACCACACCATCATACCACACACACATGAAACCAAGATTCTAGGTGTCACTTACAACACTTCTATGTCTTTCGAGCCACACATACAGGACATAAAAACAAAATGCAGACCTAGACTAAACACACTAAGAGCCCTCACAGGAACAACATTCAGACAAAAAAAAGCCTCACACTAGTGTACAAACGATACATACACTGGACTATGCAACTCCAGCCTGGGCACCCATAATTTCACCCCGCACATCACAAACACCTAAAAACCATACAAAACACAGCCATCAGAATCGCACTTGGCAGCACCCAGACCACACCATCCAGTCACTTCCATGCAGAAACCAAAGTCCTCTCTATGAAAGAACACCTAGACATGAGAGGCACCCAATTCCTTGCATCAGCACTCCACAACTTCCTCAGTCCCTGCCATCACTTTCAGTACCTAGCCCCTACACCCAGACAAATTGCCAACACTCCATACTTCTACTATCTCACAATAATTAATTCCATACCTCCGCCCACAGACCCAGCCAACTTCATTAAACACAGTCACATACACACACACCTAATCCGGAACGCACTCTTGAATCTACCAACTAACAGCATCATTGACAACATACCACCAGACATCAGCCATACAGAACAGCAGTTGAACCGTGCAGACAGGGTGCACCTCAGCAGACTCCACTGCAGTCACCATCCCTCACTAAACTCTTACAAACACCGCCTGGACAGCACTCAAATGGACCTGTGCCCCCAATGTCATTCACTCCCACATACCGTCAAGCATCTTCTGCTCGAGTGCCCGTTGCTAGCAGCACCCAGGCTCCGGGCAGGAAGAACATCCATCACACGGTTATGGTGCGAGCTGGCTCGGGTGATGGCTTTCTTGGTCACGCGGCTTTGACGGCTTTCAAGCCCTGGTCACGCTGGCTTCCTGGCGTGACCAGGGCTTGGGGAACATCAACAACAACAACAAGACTTGAAGTTAAAGAGAAGTGTTGTAAATACAAACAATTTTCTTTACTTTAGAGGCAATTGAGCATGTGATGACTTGTCCAAGGTGTAGCGTTATGCAATAAAATTGTTGTGGTGGGTCAGCACTTCTTGGTAGTGGAACTAGATGTGGCCTTAGTGTCCTGAAAAACTGACCTATCACTCCTCCCTTGCCTAGTTACCACTACCAGGATGGGCAATGACAGCAACCATGGCCTGGTGTGCAATGGCAAAAAGAATGAATTGCCTCTCATAACTCATGTTTATGCCATTTGTAAGAAATATATTATTGTTTGGTTTTGCAATAATTTATTACACCATGTCATGTTGTCTCAATACACACCATTTGTTATGTGCCACCAGAAAAAAGAGAAGAGTTCACCACCCTAATTTCCAGCTGAGATCAAAAGCAAATTTTGAATTTAAAGTACAACTTCATGATCAAATAATTATTTGTTGCAATTCCAAAGAAATCAAATAGGTACCAATACAAATCACTACAACTTTATATATTCTCCATTGTTCCTATACTAACTTGCAATAACAACAGTTATTGACAGACACAGACTTCGAATGTTCATGAATGTATACAAGTATAAATAAGAATGATTTTATCAATACCGGTAGGTATTGAATATAATAATTTGTTTTGGTCAATTATCTGAATTCATCTGTTTCTTGATGTTTAGTGATGATGATTAATTTCTTGATTAATTGAGTAGGTTCTAATAACTAATGTCATGATGGAGATAAAATAGAGCTCCAATTTTCTAAAACCTTTGATGTAGCACCTCAATTTAGCGATGAAGGTATATATTTCTATGTTAGTATTGGTTGGTTGAAATTGTTCCTTCAAGCTGCTTTAATGTTGTTAACAAATTAAAAATGTCCATCGGTACCCTAATTTTCTATTAACCAACCCAAACAAGGAATATTGACAAAAAAATCTAACTCAGTACCAGTACTCACTGCAGTGAGTGACGGAAAGCGCATTTTCTCGTCAACGAAAACATTAAGTCACGGACAGACATACGGACATGGTGAGCACAATAGTGTATTTTTTTCATAAATGAGAAAATGCGCTAAAAATGCACCAAAAATATGTCTTTTAGGTTTATACTGTGGAATTTCATGTCTATTTCAAGATAGTTTCTATTTTCTATTCAAGATTGTTTTTATTTCTATGATATATGCCACATTCAAATAGAGCCAAATTGTCTGCATCATATATTGCTGATGCATGCATTAGGCAATAAATTGCATGCTTAAGTAACTTGGAATAAGTGAATTTTGTTGCATATGTTAAAATTAAAGCCTTTCTATGGGCCTCTATTTCACTTCATGAGTTCCTGTATCCCTCCAGTGTTACAACTGTTGCTGCCAACTATATAGAATAAAAACTTCAACCTCAGTGATATATAACTAGCATCACATTTGGTGATGGCGTCCATTACCAAAGAATGCAGTGTTGTGCTGCACCAACTCTCTGATGCTGCAGTCAAGAGTGGCAGATGCCCTGAGCAGAGCTGCACTCAAGCGTCTCCTGGTGGCAGCAAAGTAAAGTCTGAAGGTTAGCCAGATTCCATGTGCCTCACAAATCAATAATGCAAAGTAGAGACTTTTCTAGACTTTTTCTTTTGGAGTGATTTGAGTCATAGTAGTAGAATAGTAAGGTTTCATGGATTCCAGCATCATCATACATAGAGATTGAAAAAATTTGTGATGTGCAGATCAGGGAATGATAAACGAAATAATTTCTAAAAACTCTCATTTGTCGCTATGCTGACTGATCGATTGTTATTATGCAGGGCAGGAACTGAGGTTATGTCAAATTATCTTCTTTAGTCTTCATTTATATTCATTTCTTATCCCTTTACGCCCTGAATTTCTGGGATGAAAATCGTAAAATTCACTTTTCGGTTTTAAGTCTCACTTCAAAGCTGACATTCTGACCTATCCAACGGTACCAAAATCGTCTCTGTACGTTGATTTATGCCTTGACGACAGTTCGTGAAAGGGTTAGGGGTTTGTGAATTTTTCGAAAAAATGACAGAAAACGTGAAATTGTTGGAAAACCGATGTTTTTTTCTGTGTGACGAATTCGTCATGCCAGGGCGTAAAGGGTTAAAAGTTTCAATACAAGATTTGAAAACATTGTGTTGGAATATGCCACCTCAAGAGTCTCACTCATCTGAGTGATATTAACCTTTTGTCTAAATCTCACACGACTCATTAATTTAGTGTAATTATATTTACTACTATGAGATATCTTGCTCCATAGCTCAGTGGTACCAGTACACCAATGTATATATTTTCCAGCCTTGGAAAAGGTTGACCCTCCACCAGTCCTCAAAGTTCCTGCTATCTCCATCAAGGAGGAACCTGAGGCTGAAACTGAAGAAGTATCCATCAAGGAGGAACCTGAGGGTGAAACTGAAGAAGTATCCATCAAAGAGGAACCATTCTTATATGGAAATGAGGTAGGTGGAGTTGATGTGCAAATTAATGTTTAGCGATGGATATAAAATTCCTGCATAGTTTAAAAAATCTTGCAGAATGCTATTTCTATAATCAAATCTCAAAGTTAGGCATCAGGAGACAAATCTTAACCTAGTATTGAGTCTGAAATATTATGCAAGTATAACTTGGTATGAAGCACCTCATTCTGACTCAATAATTGGTTTGCAGTTATGGGAATTTTGATTCTTGATTACTCATATTAGGTTTGCTTTTCTAAATGCAATTCCACTTTTTTCATAGTTGTCTTCTTTCTTGCTTGTCAATGAATAGCTAAAAATAGCGCAGACAATTGCAAATAATAATACTGGAGAACATTCATGTTATTGATATAAGTTCTTAACTCAAGCCATGTAATGTCAACACAAAAAAGTCCTTAACCTATTTATGAATGCCAATTTGATCCAACATAACCTTATTAAGTGTGTTCAATTTCGTCCTAAATATTCAAGTGTGTTTGTATGTCCTTTCTAATATGACATGTGGAATATTTGCATTGTGAAACATTGATATGAGAAGATATTTTATAGCCAGTAATTTGTGGTGCTACTATCCGGTGTCAATCAGGCGTCTCATTCTATTCATTACAATTGAGACATAATATGAGACATAATATTCACTAGATGTGACAGAGATTGCTGGAAAAGTACTAGACCTGAGTCAGCATGAACAACATCACCTGTCAGATGATGCGATCAAAACTACTGAAGTTGGTGGAAGCCGTGATTCTATAAAAGAGCTGGGAACCTTAGTAAAGCCCCCAGTAGCTGACAAGTACGCACGCCACAATGTAACTAGCGTTCGACCTACTCTGACCTAACGGTCGAGGTCTTAGCTTACCTGTATTGTATCACTCACATATATCTACCCCGTATCAAGATAAGTTCTCTCAATCTTACTTATCCCTCACAGCTTTGTCAACAAATCCCTGTCCTCAGGTTCAGGTAGAATGAATATATAAAAAAGTCTGGATATGCATAACCTTGCCTTCGAAACACTACCACAATGATGTCTTGTTGAGAAATTAGGAACTTGCAAAGAATTATGTAGGGAGTCCGTATAGCCGTTTCAATAAAATGCACACATCACTACAGCCACATCAGCATTGTCCTCCACATCCCCCAGGCTTGTTCAACTGCACATCTTAGCTCTGCACCTGCACTCTCCTCTTGTGTGCCGTGCAAGATGGAAGCTCAAGTTGAGGCTCAGGACGCCCTCCCAAACTCCTCACAGAACATTTCTGCTCTCTTGTCATCAAATCAGGTAAATTTATACAATTTTAGCTTTCCCCAACTTGCACCACATAACAATTAACAAGATTTTCTTGATTCCAACATTAGCTTGACTTGAGGAGGTCAACTTGTTCTTGAAAAGTGAACATTTGACATTGGGAGTGAAGATGTTGATTGGCTGTTGTGTTGTGGCAATAAGTTATTGTGCGCAAAGTGCGGCATTTTGAACCATTTGTAGTGGTGTGAAGTTGGAGGAATGGGCGTCCAGTTCTGACAGGCGTGATCAATTATTCATTTTATTGGATGACAGATGATTTTGTAGGTTTGTAGTAAAGTTTCCTAGTCATGTCCATAGTATGTTCCCAAGGAGACTTTCATCATGTTCTGAAGCCCATAAAGATTATGAAGCTTCCAAGCCTCAGTTATTGACATCTGCGTGGGGACCTCATTGAAGTATACAAGAATACTCATGGCTTATACAAGGTCCCAGAAGGATTACTAGAATTTGAAACAAGAACCAACACCAGGGGCCTCGGCTATAAACTAAAAAAACTGCGTTGTAATACATCCATGCGACAACATTTCTTCTCGCTTCGAGTCACCGACATGTGGAACAGCCTCCCTGATAGCATCGTTGACGCTCCGAGTATGAACATTTTCAAAAACAGACTAGACGAAGCTATGCAGGAGCATATGTTCAGTCTTAAAATGACTAGCAAATTACGGACCAGGCAATAAGTCCAGCAGCTATCTCAATCAGTCGTCAGCTATGGAAAGACCGGGTTCCAAAGGCCGGATCCCTTGTGAATCAAGTCACGAAAAGTTCAAGAATCTGCAACAGGCCATGGGCCTATTTCTTACGCCGACACTTCTATTCTATGTTATGCTTTTTGAGGAAATGCTGATGTGGTTTTGTGATGGGTGGTGAAAATAAGCATGGCATCAAAGTTTAGGCCAATGATTTTTGAGTTGTGTTCAATCAGAAGAAGTTGAGTACTGGGTGGTGTGTGGTGTTGTGACGGTGAGTGTTGATTTGGGGGTTGAGAATTCAGGTTTCAATTTATAAATGAATGAAACTGAAATAATGTGAAAATATTATTCCACATTTTATTTATTATTATTTAATAATAATTTAATATTATGTAACTGAAATAATGTGAAATTAACGTATCTACTTGTACAGGACTGCTAACTTGTATTGCATTTTTGTGTACAGATTTGCCAACTCAGAATCTATGCACTAAGTTTAGACCAGGAAATATTAACTAGCTTATTTGCTCTGACCAAGTAATAATGCTGAGCAATCTGTGCATGAACCAGAACAAACTTTCTGTAACATTTTGAGTATTTTACTAAGGACAAACTCGAGAGTCAACTGTTTATTAATAAGAGAGATTGTTTACTTTGTATTTTTATCCTTAGTTTGGCGAAGGTGGGTCAGCACCGGCATCAGCAGACGCTGCTGGCGGCGCTGGCGTCTCTGGGGCGTCCAGCTCCAAGCAACACATAGAAAAATCATTCAAGTTCCGTGACTGTGAACAATCGGGTACCACAAGAAAATCACCGCAAGAGCATATTAACTTCAAAAATTTGTGCAGAAGTAAACACCAATGCCAGTTCTGTTGGAATTCGTGTGCCACTGAAGCTGATCTCAAACAACATATTCTCCTACGTCATCCTCAGAGAAAAGCACAGAAATGCTCTCGAAGTAAATATGCTGATGGTTGCAAAGAAATCTTGCACAAGCATTGCCTTTCTAAACGTTCGTTAATAAAGAAGTTTTGCTGCTCGCAGTGTGATTTTGCTTGCAACCAAAAACGGGACTTGAAAAGACATCTTTTTTCCAAACATTTCACAGAAAAACCTTTTCAGTGCTCTAAGTGTGATTATGCTTGCTCCACAAAACATGATTTGAAAAGACATTTTCTTTTCAAACATTCAACAGAAAAACGTTTTCAGTGCTCCAAGTGTGATTATGCTTGCATCACAAAAAGTCACTTGAAAAGACATTGGCTTCACAAACATTCAACAGAAAAACCTTTACAATGCTCCAAGTGTGATTATGCTTGTGTCACGAAAGAGAGCTTGAAAAATCATTTTCTTCAGAAGCATTCAACAGAAAAACCTTTTCAGTGCTCCAAGTGTGAT
>NW_025944736.1:279654-290104 GCF_000764305.2 Hyalella azteca | reverse complement strand
GTCGTAACTCGTACCATTCGCCGGCTCAACGCCTCGGAGCGGGACAGCAGAGCATTTTCAAAGTTCGAGAAAGATAGTTTCAGAACAATGACGTAGCAGCCGGCCGAAGCCGGCTACTGTCACGGGAGCTCAGCACAAGGAACCTCTTGCCTCAACGGTTAGAACAGAACCTGATTCATTGTCGCTAGCTAGCCGTGCGGTTTGGCTGACTATAGTTCGTGACTACACGTAAATATTGGAGTCACGGCACAGTAATGATTTGGAATTCTTATTACATGAGGTGCAATTTCTCATTCTAAGATCCTTAAATTGTACCACAATTTCGTACAGTCAGCTATATAAGTAATACTCAATACCGCGATGACGGCCAGCTGTATAAGTAACACAATACCTCGACGACGGCCAGCTATATAAGTGACAACCATCTACTAATATAATTTGCTGGTTGGTGTCACTCGTCTGGCATACATCACTGCCATGAACCTCATGGCTCTAGTCTACTAAGTTCAGCAATCGACTGATGTCGAGCCGACTCAACTCAAAGTATTAACACTCGAAGAATAGGACAACAAACATGAGCAACTCAACTGAGTAACACACGATACCTTATCATTTGTACAAAAATTACAGCCATACCAAAAATTAGCATAAAACAACATAAATAAATTGAATTAAATTAAAATTTAGCTCTTAAGCAATGTCTTCCACTCAAAATGGCATCTATGTATTAACTCGACTGATAACCGTGGGCCCGTGGCGCCATCTACCGCTGAACTCGAACAAACCACGGTAAAAAAAATGAATGACCAGATTACGGTTGATAAGCGTGCAAAAATAACGTGTGTTACGTATTTTTCGCCCGTTTTTCTAACAGTGATACATGTGCTGCCTGACTCACGAGACTATTTTGAGCTGTACTTGAGGGCGTGCTAAGTTACAAGATAGGTTAGCTTACTGTATGCTTATGAACTAAATTATTTGCACTTATCGCGATTATTCATCACCTGATTTCGTTACGCACCGTTGTATATCAATATGATATTTGCATTTACTATAGTTTCTTGAATGAATCAGTTTCACTTCTGACCCCGAAGCAACTAAAGACGATTTGTTCAAACAAAAAATTGCTTTGTTCAAGTTTAAAGCTAGGATAGTGATGTGCTAGTGTTTGAACATTGTTCACCCATATTATTGATCAAATATGAATAATTCGGCTGAAATAAGTAAAACTTAAACGTGAAGAGTATGAGAAATAAAGATTCAAGAGCCAGAAGCGCCTTTAATAAATGAAATCCTGTGCCCTTGAGCATTCAGTTGTGGACTGGCACTGCAAACCTCATCTAGATTTTACACTTGACGTTAATCTTGTATTCGATAGTGAATTCAGGGAAATATTTGAGGAAAATATGCGCTCAGTTACAATCTCTTCCAAAATTAATCCCTTTATATAGTGAAATGATACTCCATGAATTTTGTGATATATCTTAGTAGCACCACCCCATTACCATTCATGACCACTGGCAATTGAATGCCTGTTGAGAAAATTTAATCGAATAGATAAAGTTGATAATGATTTGATAGAAAATGTCAATGAATAATGAATGTATATGTTAACATACGAAACATCAATACTTTCATAACGACAAAACTGCCTGGCTACTTTGTCGTTCTGTCGTTGTAAGGTTTCCACAAAGCCAATTCATGAGCAAAGTTGATAATTCACTGATATCTAGTCATATTTTTAGAGTGCTTGACTTGTCCTTACTGGAACAACTCACGCTGAAAATATGGAAACAGCGTCCTATATGGTTTGTTTTTCCATCTCATATTACAGTTTAAACCTCTCCCGCCGTATGTCACTCTTCTGCGGAACATAACTTTCACTTTAAATTCTGTGTAAACTATTGAATGTAGCAGCCAGAGAACGTTGGTACGCAACAGAGAACATTTTAAAGTTGTACGTGGCGGTAACCATCAGTGCATGTCATTTTGCGCTCGCTAGAACGTATCCTTATTGGGAAGTAGACTTTTGACTATATTGCTCCGGTTACACTTGTCCGGCGGTAGAGGGTTAATTATACACAGAATAGCTGATTTCCAATGGTTGCAAAGCTCTATACCAGAACTGGTGTTCTGTTCATGAAAATGCTTTACTGCATATAGGAGCATCATGAATGAACTGAGGCGGGCAGACTGGGACTCAAGGGTCCAGCTAGGGTACACATGCAGTGAGACACTATAATGATCTTCACTTTTCAAAGCTCTAGTGCGACTGCACCCCTATCAAAATTTTATTCCTGTCACTCGCTGGCACAAGGACGCCACAAGTTCGCCTAGCGCGTGAATTAGCTCCTCTATGTCCGTTTTAGGTTCCGGTTGCCAGGGCGAACTAAGCGCCAAATCAGATTCCTGTCAAATACCTGGCGAGCATGGGACGATCATGATGCGCTCGTGTTAAACGCCTGATGCCTTCCAGAGATCGAGGTACTGCCGAACCTAACAAGCAACTGAAAAAACGCTCCCTCCTGCCCCCTCTGTGGTGGACAGGGAAAGGGGCGCTCGATTACCCACGTTACCCGTTTCTGTTTTAGCAGAGATAATATGAAAAATAAAAGAGAACGCAATTAGTGCACAAAAATGTAAATTGTAAACAATACAAAGCTTTCAGAACCTGGCAATCTTTCCACTTCGAAACGAATTTACCATATTCGAGTTGTTCTTCAACTACAATACAAAGGGAAAAATCACTTCTAAAGTAAGCAACATTGTCCCGCGTGCTCTCACATTAGCCCAAATCGAACATTCTCCCATGTCACCAGCACCATGCATTCCACCACGTCACCAGCACCATGCATTATACAACGTCATAAGCAACATACATTCATCCACGGCACCAACACAATGCATTCTACCACGCGAAAAGACGCATTCTTTCACGTGACCAACACCATGCATTCGTCCACGTCAAAAGCATCATGCAATATATCGCGTCATCAGCACCATGCATTCTTCCACGTCACCAACACCATGCATTCTACCACGCCAAAAACACCATACATTCTTCTACGTCACCAACACCATGCATTCTACCACGTCAGAATCACCATGTATTCTTCAACGTCACCATTACCATGCATTCTACCACGCCAAAAGCATCATGCATTCTTTCATGTCACCAACAACATGATCCTCCCACGTCATCATCACCATGCATCTATCATATCATCAGCACCATGCATTTTTCCACGTCACCATCATCATGAATTCAACCACGCCAAAAGCACCATGCCTTTTTCCATGTCATCATCACCATGCACATCATCAGCACCATGCATTCTACCGCGCCCGCCTAAAGCACCATGAATTCTTCCACGTCAATAACACCATCCATTATCTCACGCCAAAAGCACCATGCATTCATCCACGTCACCAACACCATGCATTATCCCACGCCAAAAGCACCATGCATTCTTTCACGTCACCAACACCATGCGTTCTGCCAGGCCAGAAGCACCATGAATTCTTCCACGGTACCAGCACTAAATATTCGCTCTCTCCATCGCCTCAGTACTATTTAGCTCTTCTTCTGTGCCGCTATATAGATCCCAGCGAAGGCGATCGCATAGCCAAGTCGAAGTGACCACCACTGAGACGCAACATCGGCCACCTTCACAACCCTTAAATACGTTTGCACTAAGTTAACTTTTTTAGTACAAGTAGTATGTCAGAGAAGTGCCACACTGTTGTAAAATTTGCCGAGGCGCAATGGCTGCACCTTCATGAATGCAGGACGATATAATAATAAAATTAGGTTCGTCATGAGTTAAATAGCGCAAAGTAGATTTATAAATTCCATTTTAAATTATTCAAAGAGATCTGGCAAAGATTTACGGCAAGACATAGTCACGGTCAAGCGTTTAAATTGGAGCGTACTTTTACAGACTATTTCACGTTGCAGTAAATTAATTTGACTGCTCGAGTAAATTGACTGCTCGAGTAAATGAAACGTTACAAATTATTTATTAAATTATTTGTAACGTATTATTTATTAAATTATTTGACTGCTCGAGTAAATGAAACGCGAACAGGCATATAGGTACACGAGGGGTGTAAAGGTTATTCGATCACGAAGGGTTTTGAAAACGCGAGTTTCACTGAACTTCTTATTAAAATCGGGTTCTGTAAAATTAACACTCATTTGTAAAAATAATCGCTTATAAATTAGTATTGCACATAGCATAAATAAGATACGAAAAAAACTTTATTTAGAACAAACACACGAAGAACTAGAAACGAGTCTAAATATCCATGCAGAACGAGATTCCCAACTAAACACGTAACAAATATTCCCTTCACTAGACAAGTCGAGAGCCGGAATCGAACTAAATCAATCGCGTAGATTAAAATCAATTGTAACTAAGATGCGTAAGACACATGCACATCAAGCTTAAAATTGATTAAAAAATGTGCTTCTAAGTACTAAAAATTCTACAAGGGGTTTTGGCTTTAATAGCAAGTATCGAAACATTAAAAATACTGTCGACTTCCAATTTCGTTTTGGGTACTAGCAAAAGGGTCGCCTGCCGAAGACCACAACTGCCCTGGATGTAATGGACCATCATGATTCCTGCCTTCCGGAACGTAGCCTTCACCATTTCAAGCCGTCCGTATCTAGGCCGTGGGTCGAACCAGCCCCCGGTCGAACGGCCACTTGTCGAAGGACGATAAATTTTGGAACAGAACTATGCTATCTGAAACCTAACTTCAGATGCGGTGAACGTAAAATTACGTAATTTAACGATGCCCGGAAGTCAGATTCGATCCGCGGACTGGTGGTGCACGGCAGGTGGTGGTCAAGGCCGGAGGAGGACAAAGCCGAGTGGTGCACGGCTGATTGGTGGATATCCGGAGAGATCCAAGGCGTTCGATTCAGGGCTTATTGGTGCACAAAATTAGTGGTGCACGGCTGCGCTCCCCTAGCAGAACTTACCAAGATCTCGGATGTAATCAACTCGTCCAGTTTCTCAAGCTTCAAGGATGTGTGGTGAACGCATGAGTTAGTATGTGTCGTTTGTGTACGTAAGTAGCCTGGATATCATAGCTTGTGACAAAATTCCATTCGGGACCGATTACTAGGGTCATTTCTATCAACAGCAAGCTCTGGAGGAGAGATAAATATTTAAATCGTCAAATCTCCGAAAAATTTGTGTTTATGCATCGCGCTGCATTCTACATTTATTCAAGTCAATATGTAAGGTTCAGGTTAAGGACGACTCCAATTAGATTCGATAAATTTCCGCCACGACTGCCACCTAACCTCAACAAAGGAGAAATGAAATATATATATATATATATTCATTTGAAATATATGCTGAAGGCAACACGCAGATGACACTATATGCTGAAGGCAACACGCAGATGACACTATATGCTGAAGGCAATACACAGATGACACTATATGCTGAAGGCAATACACAGATGACACTATATATATGCTGACAGCACACTGTACTGTAGGGTACAAGAAGATGCACAGCATCAGCTGGGAGTGAACACACTGTAGGTGTCAGGACCGGTAGAGACTTGAATGTGGCGGACACTTCCCTTGAAGCACCGCAGTCGTCGGCCTACGTAGGAGCCGTACTTGTTGGCCAGGCAAGAAATCGATCCTGCCAAACAATGGTGGTGAACTACTCTAGTTACGCAGATAAATACACAAAACTATTAATTATATCAGTTATGCAATTTAAATTAGCTGGTCGGTAAACACTTATTAGAAAATTCATAAGCTAAATTACAAACACAGAATTAGCCTATCTTATATCTCCACTGCAACTCACCTACTAGGGACGCTACACAGTCACTAGATCACAGTGAGAGGAAGGTGCGCTCCGACCAAGTCTCAACGAAATAATGAATGGATATCCTAACGCGGACTTTAACCCGGTGATGCCACGTCAGCACACGCGACACGGTAGCCAACTTTACCGGTAACATTATACCGTATAACTAGAAATAATTTTGACCACAATAAAGATCTGACAAGGGATGAATTTCCCTTACACAATAATTTAACTAAAGACTATCACATTAACAGACGTCAGCCGCGGTCTGCGCCATAGAATTTTCATATTCGTGTTGCCTCCGGAGAAAATCGATTAGTCTCAATAAAAGTCAATTGCTTCATACGAAAGTTAATGTCAATCTAACAAGAGTTGCCAGTTGACAATAATATAGTTAATATGCTCCAAAACACAAAGAATTGAAAATGTAGTCTGAGTACCTAAGCCGTTAGGTGGAATACCGACCTTCCGAGCGTTGTCTGAAATGAGCAATGCCACTATAGAAGTCTGACACAACCTACCTAATTGAACATTTTACGTGCTCTGCTCCAGCAACTAATTTCATTCACCGAACACAAGAGAGCAACTATATGAAGTAAGAACCGCATAACACGGATTATGTTCTTATATCATTAGTCTGCTTAAATCGCAAGTTCACAAGGAATTTAAAAGCAAAGAAAACGCCAAGAAAATTCACCATATCGAATCCCCCTAGGACTAAGTTGTTCATAACTAGTCCTGTTTATTTCGATATAATGTTAGGTCTTGTTTAGGTTTTATGTCTGTCTTTGAATTTTGACTTTTAAAGTGATTTTATTCATTTTAGTTTAGTCGAACTGATGATGGAGCTGGACTCCGAAACGTTTTCAATGTCGATATGGTGAATTTTATTGGCGTTTTCTTTGCTTTTATATTCCTTGTGAACGGATTATGTTCTGTCACTAATGTCGTTTGCACCAATGAATGAAATTTCTTCGAACAGTTTTGACTCGTGAGGGACTGAGGTCCTTGGACATAAAGCCAGCCATGACACTAGCACAGCTATGAGTCATGCTTATTACGCAAAAATAAAACCATCATAATTCACTGGTTAAAATGATTTTTGTCCAACACCTGACAGAAAAAGTAACGATAACACACCCAGATGCAAGTTTACTTTCTCATCTCTTTTAAAATCCCAATTTTCATCACAAATCTAAATATATCTTATAAATGACATCAACTACGCTGTCACGCGGAACACTGGTGAGTGTTGACTGGTTGGAACTTGGTAAGTTGGTACTGGTAGTTGGCTGCCCTGTCGCTCAGTTGCTGCTGGTGCTGCAGCTGCAACAGAGCGCTGCAGTGCATTCGAACGGAATTTGAAGCTTTGATACACGTTTATCGAACAAGGAACGTGATTTAAGTCGCACTAAGTCGTTACATTTATTCGCCCGTAGTCGCTATCATATTGTTTTAGAATTCCATGTCAGACTGCAGTAACAATTTTGTGAACCGTTCCATAATATCACGTTGACATGTGAACATTTCAATTTTGCAGACCTTGTTTGGACTACAGAAGGTACATTGTAATGTACAATGCCTGCCACCAGGCAGTGCACAGCCATCACTATATTAAACAAGGCCATTTCAATATCATTGTAAACTGAATATTAATATAAATTTGTTGGCCCTAATGTAAAACCGAACGTTCATCTATTAATGGTTTTGCCAATAATATATCAGTCATTTTATTTTATGATACGACTTTGAAATTTTCTCATGGAGCTAGAGGGATTTATTTTTGCTGCCACGTAATCATTATCAAGTTTGTCAATGATTTTCGTCACGTACGTTTTGGAATTACTGGTTGACTGCCACATAAGCTGAAAAAATTATAAATTCAATTCTCATTTTGTTCCATCGTATGACTCAACAAACGTACGCGTGAACATACATCAACGCCATACCATGTGCGAGAGATGGTCATGGTTTGCTCAAATAACAGCGTCTGACCACAGAAGCCTGGCCAGCTGCTTTATCGGTCTGATTTCGTATATTCGGCCTATCGGGCAATTGAATCCCGCAATCTGCTCTTGAATAGCCGCTGAATGCTGTTAGGTGGCCGATAGGCGCCTGAGTCACCTCCAGGCCGACTGTGTGTACTCTGAGGCGGGCGCTAAAGGAACGTAAAATTCGACTGGATACCATCTTTTATGTTTCTATTTTTTGTATCTTAGTGGAAACTGACACTTTTCTATTGTGTTAAAGTGCCTACACAGACCATTGCTAGCAGCAAGCTTGATGTTTTCTGTCCTAGAATTGGAGGTATGGCGCACCATTGATCCCCCGAGGCCGCAAACGTGGACACCGCCGGCAGCCAGGAGCGACTTTTAACATTTTATTGTGAGAAATTTTGCCTAATTATTTATATCTAACGACTTCCAAGCTGCAATATATTTTAGTGCTGCTGTTTTTTACTTATTTATTTGAACAACAAAGACCATTCAAGGTTAAGACAACCAATCAAGCACGAAAAGATCGATTATTATACTTTAGATATCTCCATCCATTGTAAGTTACTCCTTAGAATTTACTTTCGGTTAAGTTATTATTTTATTGAATCAATAAAATTCCTAGAACTATTTTATTGCAATTTTGGGTTATTTTTCAGGAGTTAGTCATGCACTTGCCGGGGACGCTCGTCGTTTTCGGCAAAAAGCGGGCATGGCGATACACTTGAGAAACACATGCCAGCAAAAGAAAAGCTAGTTGGGAATTCACTGAACATAGAGCAAGTGCATAAACTCCTGATACTGCAGCTTCTCCAAATGAAGACGCCTACAGCTCATACAGAAAGTGAAGCAGAAATAGTACCGGCCTCCACCAAATAACCTCGACCGAAATAGAATGTGGGGTTTGCACTATTTGTCTGTGTGTAGGTGGGTGGTCGCGCAGGTAGTGGCATGGGTGTTCTGTGTTGTTTGTGGCCGCAACTATGAACTGTGTTCCTCTCATGTCGTGGTGTGCTTTTATGGGAAGTATTTTTGTTTCGGCATGAAGGTGTTAGATGGCGGTGCTTTGTGTGCAGCCTGTGACTATCCTGAGTGTTTTGTTTTGTAGTGTTTGGAGTTTCTGTATGTTTGTGTTGGATAGTGCGGGCGCCCAGGCGGGGCTGGCATATGCCATCACTGTTCTGATGAATTGTTTGTACGTGGATGCTGGTGTTTCTTTGTCTTTGCCAAATTTGGTACCGCCTAGGGACCTGTCATAATAAAGAACTAGTACGACACGTCGTGTAGCAAGTTGTAATGCGGTTGGGCTCCGACTAGTGTTGTCAGTCTCTATGCAATAGCCAGTACGAACGGGCCTGACTCCTGCTGTTCTATGATGTAAGTGCAACGTTCCTTACCTTTACGAATCTTACTTAACTGTTATATATTTCCTCTGTTACTGTTATGTTATATTGTTCCGTGTTGCGTTTATAAGTATTTTACATTAGTTGTGTTTCCAGGTAGCTGGGCATTTGTTCAGTAAAGCTTGGATTGCCCAAGTTTACTCGATCCTTCATCCCTCAACAGGACCGAAGTGAGTTTTATTAGTCTGATGTTTGCGTTGTTCACTATGTTGTTGATGTGAGTGCCAAATGTCATGGAGGTGTTGTAGGTGATCCCTAATATTTTTGTTTCGAGTGTGTGTGAAATAAAGTAGACTTGATATGATAGCGAAAACAGAATTGTGCTTTCGATCTGTTAACATGATTTTTACGATACTTGCATCTCTGTTAGATGCTCCGACTGGTAAAAGTATAAACGGATACAACAGTTTGGGTTTCTACACATCCCGAGGCCGCTTGTAGCGATAGAGCGAACTTAAAAAGTGGACACTTCGATCGTTGATGTTGCGGAGATGTTAGGGTACGCACACAGTGAAAGCAGGTTAGCCCGCTCGGGCAACCTGCTCCAACCTGCCACAAGAATGAACATAGGATAAAAATGTAAGTGTTCACAGTGAAAACCTGTACGAATAGGCTTCTGTATTCTATGGTTTCACGCGCCAGCCTGAGCAGGTAACCAGCACGCTGGCAACCTGCTTTCACTGTGTGCGTACCCTTACGCGGGTGTCTCGTCAACGCATCTCGGACTTAATCTACCCTAATACATCCGCGAAACGCCTTGCCTTTTTGGCTGACTAAACAGATTATAACAGGCACAGAACAGGCACAGAACTGACTGAGCAGGCACAGAACATACAGAGCAGGCACAGATCATACAGAGCAGGCACAGAACACACAGAGCAGGCTCAGATCATACAGAGCAGGCACAGAACATACAGAGCAGGCACCGATCATACAGAGCAGGCACAGAACATACAGAGCAGGCACAGAACATACAGAGCAGGCACAGAACATACAGAGCAGGCACAGATCATAAAGAACAGGCACAGATCATACAGAGCAGGCACAGATCATGCAGAGCAGGCACAGATCACAAAGAGCAGGCACAGATCATACAGAGCCGGCACAGATCATACAGAGCAGGCACAGAACATACAGAGCAGGCACAGATCATACAGAGCAGGCACAGATCATACAGAGCAGGCACAGATCATACAGAGCAGGCACAGAT